>NC_051210.1:71373590-71398657 GCF_015220075.1 Falco rusticolus | reverse complement strand
ATCTACGCGGCTTGTGTGGGAAGGGACCGAGGAGGGTTGTATGGTGGCACAGTTCTGCAGGCACATGCTGGAGGGGACATCCAACAGGGAAATGCAGAGAAGTAGGCACACCCCACGCTACAGAAATGGTAGCAGGATTGCCAAAACTCTCCTAGCTCCACAGGCCAAGTTACAACATGTTACAGAGCCTCCTTTGTTTCCAGACCTTCTCCACTAGTCAAGTTGTGATTTCACTCCCTAGCAAAGTTCCTGCTGATTTTAGGAGTGTGGCATCTAATATGGGCATTCAGGCCTGATGCAACAGAGGTGAAGCATCCTGTATTTATACTTCTCCCTGAAGTTAGTCACCTGGGTCATGACCATTTACACTAGCTAATGTTCTCACTCTGTGTATCCCCCTTACGGACGCTGATGTTGATGGCGAACCTGCCACGGTACAAACCACTAGCAGCAACCAGGAAGCAGTCATTTACACAGCGTCAAGTCTGGGATACTGGCACGAGTCAGCACTCAAGTGTTTGTAAACTAGTTTTTCTGCCTGCAGAATTGTTGTTTCTAAAAGCAAGTTGGTCATATTGTCTCAAATGGATTTACGCTACTGAAAAAAAGTAGTCTTATAGTAGTTCTATATGAAAAAGTAGTTCTATATGAACAAGCAACCGGACTACAATTGCTGCTGTTTTTCTGGTACACTGTTCCTGCATTTGAAGCCAGATAATGCTTGTTAACATTTATCTACCCAGAAATTGCATAATCTGTCATGTTGGTTATCTGCAGGGGGAAGTCACTATCTTCTGATGGATGAAACCTCACAAGTTTTTGTACAGTCATATGATCCGGATGTCCCCAAAGATGGCTGTTTTGATGATGCCAAGCGAAAACAAAAAACAAACCAAAAGAACCAAAACCAACCCCCCAAAAAACAAAACAAAAACCCAATAAAAACAGCTCACATAGTAAAAACAAAATGTTACAAAACATTTCTCAGAATAGAATATTACAAGTTTAACATGAATCCTAATTATACTACTAGTCTAAATAATATGTAAGCTCAAGTAACGGTGCATTGTGTCCACCACCAGTTGCCTTTGCCAAGGATAAAGGTTGCAGCACTAGGCTGCAGTCCATGGTGATGAGCTGCTCACCGCAGCTTCCTTGACCATAAGAGGCGCTTCCGAGCAGCACCTTCAGCATGCCAGGTGTTGCTCCCTGCCTGCAATGGCTGACCTGGCATAGCCCTGTCCTGCCATCACTGAATGGCATGTAGCATCAAGAAAGAAGTTGGGAGCAGAGTCCTGAGACTGTTTTGGCTGCTTTCAGCAATGTTTTGACACAAACGTCAAGTGAACACTCCTAACTGCACTACCACCCCAGTGCCTGGTTGTGTACAAGGAACCAGACCTTCTCTAGCCAAAAGGAAAACAGAGAGTCCTGGACCTTTGGAAAATTTGGGGCTCTAAGGTTGTCTTGGAGGATTTGGCATTACATGGCACAAATCAGTGCCTG
Organism: Falco rusticolus; assembly: GCF_015220075.1. Lineage (NCBI taxonomy): Eukaryota > Metazoa > Chordata > Aves > Falconiformes > Falconidae > Falco > Falco rusticolus. Next base: position 71,397,151 of record NC_051210.1, on the reverse strand, counting down.
TTCCTTAATTAGGGACAAAGAGGGTAAAATGGGAGGGTGAGGACACAGAGACCCTCAGCCAGAGGACCTTTCTGAGAGGTTTGGTACCTGACATCTAGCTGTTCTTTGACTTTGTCACAACTGGGATTCAAACTAGAATAACCTGTGACTTCTTTGCCTCCTTTTCCCTCAGAGCTGTGAAAAACAAGTGCTACTTATTCCTCATTTTTGAAGAAGAGGTTAATTTTAGCTTCCAAAGAGTACAAAGGAAAAAGAAATGCAGGCTGAGTTAAAGGCAGTATGTTTAAAATGTCTTCCCTTTGAAAATATGGGTAATATCATGTGGGTTAAAGTAGTAGTCTAATCCTTACCAAGGTACCAAGTACTCTGGTGGCCAGGACTGCACTGATGAGTATAACAGAGGGCTTGCCAGCAACATGAACAGGTTTGTGGAGGGAAGGTACAGAGTCTTGGTATTTTCTGTGTACAGTCCCTTAAGCAGCTTGGATTATCTGCAAAACCCATCAGCATTCCTCACAGTCCCAGCCTGTGGTTTCTTGAATACTATATTAAATAATGAAGTAAGGCTGCAAAAGGCATTTTGGTGGAAGTTCTCTCTCCTTTCTCCATGCACATACAGTCCTTTCTTTACCACATCATTCCTCGGCAAAGTTAATGCTGCAAGATAAAACAGATTTTAGATAAACGCATTCATAGAATTAAGTCCTGCCATTTCAAGTCCAGGGATTTCCTTCATGGATATTGTGCTTTGAGTAAAATACAAAACATTTCCAGGCATGAAATGCAGGCCAGTGTAGTTCTCTGTCACCAACACTTCAACGTAAGGCTGTTACCCAAACTGAGCCATTAGAAGCAAAAGGAAGCACAAGACACAATGCGTCTCTGATTTAGGCAGTATGACATTTTCTCTCAAGGTTTTGGATTTTTGGTTGGGACATCCCTGGTCATCAGTGTCAGAAATCTTCTGTGGGTGGTGGGGGTAAGGCATCAGCCACATGCCTTAAGGTGTAACTTGGAAGTCAGGCAGCGCACTGAAGGAACTCTTGGGTGGTACAACATTTCCTTTGCAAAGTTTACAAAGCACAATATAAATTCTTATCAACTGTCTAGTCCAAGGACTTTCCCAGTAGAGAAGTCTTCAGGGAAGAGATGATGTCTTGAGTTAGGGATTCCTGACATCTGGCTCTTCTGAAGTGTTACAGCTGGGATCCAAAACAGAACAAATGCTGAACTGCCCATGCTAAGAGCTCAGTCCAGTCCTTCACTGTGGCAAGTAAGGGGAGGGGGGGAATCCTCTTGACAAATCCTGCTCTAGTCCAAATCCTGTTCCAAAATCAGTGTAAATTCTAGGAGATTACTCTGGGGACAGGCTTTTCAATTGATGAGGAAGAGGGAAGGATCACATCACTCAGGGATCTGGTGAGTTTGGAGCTATATGGTGAAGAACAAGTATCCCAGTTTCAGTTGGAACACGGTTATTTTCCTCTTAGTAGCTGGTGCAGTGCTGTGCTTTGGATTTGGTGTGAGAACAATGTTGACAGGACACTGACATTTTTAGTTGTTGCTGGGTGATGTTTATACTAAAACAAGGACTTACCAGTTTCTCTGGCCCTGCCAGCAAGGGGGCTGCATGGGATCAAGAAGTTGGGAGGGGACACAGGCAGGACAGCTGGCCCAAACTAGCCAAAGGGATATTCCAAACCATAGAACAACATGCTGAGATATATCCAAACTGGGGCAAGGAGGAGGGCAGGACATTCAGCGTTATGGTGTTTGTCTTCCCCATAACTGTTACGCGTGATGGAGCCAGCTTTCCTGGGGATGGCTGAACACCTGCCTGCCCATGGGAAGTGCTGACTGAATTCCTTGCTTTGCTTTGCTTGCATGTGCAGCTTTTGCTTTTCCTGTTAAACTGCCTTTATCTCAACCCACGAGTTTTCTCACTTCTGATCCTCTCGCCCATCCCACCATGAGGAGCGCGAGCGAGCGGTTGTGTGGTGCTTAGTTGCCAGATGGGGTTAAAGCGCAGCAGCATGTTTCTCAAGTGGCTGGTGTGGACAGCTAGCTATATACATGGATAGATACTTAAACAGATTTTGCCTACCAGCATAATCTGTGGTCTAGAATTTTTCAAGTCTGTCCATGGTTTCCTGGGAGGCAGGACTTTGCCTCACTCTTATGCTGAGGCTATTTCAGGCACTGTGATGCTTATCTTGACATTGCTTTCTTGAAAAGCAACCCATGGTCATCACAAACAAAGAAGCAAGCAGTCCAGAAGTGTGCTGTGGTGTGGGATGGGATGAGTGGGACAGTCACACATACAGCTGCCAAGGAGGCTGCTGAAACAAGATACACGTTCCTGTTTCTGCAGACATGCTCTGAAAGTTCATCTTACCAATATGGATTTCAGTGGTAAAACGCATCAAGGATATTTTTTTAACCCAGAGGTATTACTGCATGAGATTTTTTAATACTCTCCGTTTCTCTTTTTAACAGGATTAATTGAAAAGTTAACCACATCTGTTAACTTCTAAACCATTAAAATTTAAATAATTCACAATTTATAGATCTGATGAGGAAGTAGCAATTAATATTCTCAAGACTGGCAGCACCCAGTTAAAGGGTCTTGCTTTTCTTCCCATACAAACAGTACTTACCCGAGTTTGATGAATTAACTGGCACACCAATATTATACTCAAAGACCTCAATTCCTTGAAGGAGAAGTTTGGCATAACATGGTTGATGATTTTAATCCTCCTGCTCTGCTGTAGAAAAATTAAGATGTGCTCTGTATCAGAGTTCCCTGCTGCTACCAGGCCACAAGCTGGGACGGACAGTCCTATGGGTTGTGTCTCAGTATTTCATCCTCACTTGGCTGGACCCATATGAAGAATTTTGTGCCTCTCAGATCACTGATACCAGAAAGTCAGGAAAAGACCAAATTTGGAAATATCAGCAAAGAAGGTAAAATCAAATCCAACACAAATCTGTCTATATAGAATGTGTTTTTTTGAAAAAAGTATTAACAATTCTCTCAACCTACATGGGGTAACAGTTGTTACCCCCATCCTTCCTGATCGTGTGGCAGATAGCAGAGACTGTTTGAGTTCTTAATTTTAAAGCAATAGAGGTATGAAAAAATATCTCAAGAGTACAATCATCCAAGGAAACAACTGCTTGAATCCAACATTGGTGCCGTCAGAATCAAGGAATTACTTCACAGACTGGCATGTTTTAATGTTCTCTGCAAGTGGTAAAAGGCTTCATAGCAAAATTCAAAAGTTCAATTTTTCTCATGGTGACATTAAGCCAGCTACTCTCAGCCTTGTTGCTGAACATGTTCTTCCAGAGGAATACTGGTTTAGCCTACCTACCCCAAAGTAAACGGAAGTGTCACCTTGCCCTGTGGTTGGTAAGCTCAAGGTTGCCACTCTATGAACATTACAGCTTCTCATGAGGATCAACTAGCTATGGACTCCAACAGCTAGAACATATAGCTAATGGAAAGACTGTTTCATATTTGTTGTTTATTCACATACACTAGCGCATTCAGACGTCTAACAGCTCCCACATAAGACAAGGTCTGGTACTATTAGTGACAAAGAACATCTTCATTTCAACAACAGTGGAATCAAGCTTGTAACTCCTAAGACTTGGTAGTAATCATCATTCCCAGTAAATGGTGACTCAACATCTGGTTATACCACCGCAGCATTTCAACAGATGTCTGCTTAAACAGGCAGCAAGTCCATCCCATTTTCTGGAAGTGTTTTTAAGGTTGTGTTTATTTCTAGCTCTAAATTTGTTCCAAATCACTCAGAACTAGTGGGACACTCACTGAAGTTGTTGCAGTTGGCCCCTTGATAAAGGGGCCTCCCACCTCTGTGGGCACCTGGGACAGACCCTGAGCCTGCAGATCCCAGTCCTGCTGTTCTGCACTGGCTTGGCTATCGCTTTACAACACATCAGCATTCAAGCCTGCAGCCACAGCCTCTGCAACGTTTATCACTCAGAGCTTTCAAGTTCCTGGCAATTTGTGAAGATGTTTTTTAAGCATTAGTCAAGAAAGCCTGACTCCGAATGTCTATGTCTTCCCAATCTACCACTGAACTGTCTCTGAAAAGCAATAATCCAAGATTATTTTATTTTGGTGCTCTGAATTGCACCACGCTTGCTCACGATCTCAGTCTCTCCCCCAACTCCCTCTCCCTTCTCCCTCTGTCAGGGTCCTCTTAACTTCAAGCCATGAGTTGTGCTTGGGCTAGATACAGTACTAAGCCCAAACACAAGCTTTCATCGCTGCTCTACAAAGCTATGTATGCTTTGACTTCGGCAGCCAGCCATCAGCATGTTACTAGCAGATTTCTTACAGAAAATCTGAGGTGAGACTGTGAGCAGTAACATGTGTAAACTCACCCCAGGAGCAGGCAGAGCTCACACCTTCCTTGTCACCACTGCTCAAATATTCTCCCACGCTTTGGTTTGCCTCTCAATCCACTTCCTTTGTCCCATCTCTCTCTGCCCTGGGTTCCCTTTGCCTCATTCCTTTCCACACACAGTGACACACGCAAGTCACCTCTGAAGGGGGAGATGCTGTGTCACACTGGTGGCCACAAGTGCTAGCCTCTTGCAACAGACATGCTAGTTATTTGTGAAACCACTGGTCTTGAAAGCTGTTGCTTGCTCACTGAAACATGTCAAGAGTAGTACACTGCATTTGCATCTTCCTCTCAATTCCCATAGATTTAAAAACAGCAAAATGTAAAAAAATTAAAAGCATGATGTTTTTACAGGAGTACTAGTACTTCTGGAAGAAGCCAGCCTCTAGGAGACAAGAACATAGAACACACAAGAATTCCCACTAGCATCTGACCTTTGCAAAGTTTACTTGGAATAGATGACTTTCCCCAAGCTTTGGAAATTATTTCTTTTGCAATGAACTGTTTAACTGTAAGAGTTCACCTGGATTTCAAAGGTTTATCAGGTTTCCACAGAGCCTGTCCAGGCACTGCCTCATATCTTTCCTTTGACGTTGACTAACCAAGTCAAAACACACACCTTTAACCAGGTAAGCTGTTCCTGTGGAAGGAACTTGAGAGCTTTTCTTGGGTTTGTGCATAACCCACATTCCTAAACCACTCCAATAGCTGACCTCTCTTTATGAACTGATTCTTTCTTTGCAGCTCAGATCATGTTCCCTGGGAAGGAAAGAGAAATTAGGTCTTCTGTCCAAGTTGGGCACTGGCCAACTTTGGCTTCTTGATAAAGCTCTCAAAAAACCTGAACACAATGGTGTGTAATGAACCAACACATAACAAGATGCTGCAAAAGACACAACGTTTATGAAGAGAAAGGGTTAAGATCTTTACCACCGTGTGCAGAGCAGACTAGGATAAACAACACACTGGGGCAGGCACACCATGGCACCAGAGTGGCACAGGTGAAGTGAGAAGGGCAGAGCAAGGTTAATTCACAACGCTGGCAATTCAGTCAGTCAAATGCTATTTCACAAGACTTAAAATTCACTGAGCATGCAAGGTAGTTCCATCAGCAACCACTGACAATTAAACAACAGAATTCATATTGCTCTCTGAGCAAACAGAAATTTGACAATGGAATAATGGAAAGTTAGTATTTAATACAGGACAACTCCCATCCTCTGAACTATATAGTCAGGCTTAAGCATCACAGTAAGTCTGGAGGAAAAGCGTGGCTGCTTCACTATGCTGAGTGATTCACTTCAACATCCAAACCACCTTGGGGAAAAAAAAATATACACGTAACATTCCTGGAATCATAGAATGGTTTGGGTTAGAAGAGGACTTTAAAGGTCACCTAGTCCAACCCTCCTGCAATCAGCAGGGACATCTTCAACCAGATCAGGTTGCTCAGAGCCCCGTCCACCCTGACCTTGAATGTTTCCAGGAATGGGCCATCTACCACCTCTCTGTGGTAGGGCAACCTGTTCCACTGATTCACCGCTCTCTTCATGAAAAAATTCTTCCTTCTATGTAGTCTTACTCTATCCTGTTCTAGTTTAAAATCACTACCCCCTTGTCCTACCACTGCAGGCCATACTAAAAAGTCGGTCCCCAGCTTTCTTATAAGCCCCCTTTAAGAACTGAAAGGCTGCAATAAGGTCTCCCCAGAGCCTTCTCTCAGCCTGTCCCCATAGGAGAGGTGGTCCATCACCTGATCATCTTTGTGTCCCTCCTGTGGACCCACTCCAACAGGTCCGTGTCTTCCCTGCGCTGAGGGCTGCAGAGCTGGATGCAGTACCCCTGTGGGGTCCCACCAGAGCGGAACAGAGGGGCACAGTCACCTCCCTCGCCCTGCTGGCCACGCTGCCTTTGGTGCAGCCCAGGGTACGGTCGGCTTTCTGGGCTGTGTGCACACGTTGCCAGCTCATGTCCCACCTTTTATCCGCCAGTACTGCCAAGCTCCTTCTCTGCCGGGCTGCTCTCAATCCATGCATCCCCGTTCTGCTACTCCTATCTCCTGTCCCATCAAGAGAATAAATGCCACCCACTGGATTATGATAGATGGCTCAGTATGGTCAACTGAACATTTGGTTACTAATCTTCAACATCTGCATGCATCGCTCATTTACTGTATTATTCTGAATTCACATATATTAAAAACAGATAAGAAAGATGCAGAAAAGACACTTGGTTGTCCAGCAGAAGAGAAAGTGGTGATAGTCCCAGAAGAGCTGTGACAGGAGAAGTCTTTACCAACAGTCCCAAGATATTCCTACCACACTGATGGCACAGACTGGTCTGCAAAGTGTTTCCTGCAACTCACTTAAAACAGCAGTTACAGATTAACTACAGGAAACAATAAATATACCAAATATAGGAATCACCTAGTCTTAGTGGTTATAAATATTATAATATGCTAAAAAGATTAATTGCTCCAGGGAATGGTTTTTCTATTTATGTTATCCAGAAGATTCCTCTGTATCTCTCAAGAACAATGCCACTTTATCAGAATGTAAAATGAAACCTGAGAACACACCCTGCTACTATAGCTGCATAGAGACAACAAAATATTTTAAAAAAAAAACAACCCAACCACCTCTCTTTTTTCCTTCACCTGTTGTTTTGTGGTGGTTTTTTTTCTTTGTAGGGAAGACAAAAGAAGATACATATGGAAGCAGCAAAAGAGGAGACAGAGTTAACTCCTTCACTGGGCCAGTCTCTTGACAGCTGTAGTAGAAACAGTCTCTTGCCTCTATTCTCACCAATGGCTGGGGACGTCTAGAAGGAATTATGTCCTACTTTGACTGCTTGTGGAAAGGAGGGAGGTGTAGGAGCCCTACCTTCCATCCTATCTTATGCCCCACAAAAACACCCAGTGCCCAGCCAGCCTCAGGAGCATACAGGGTCCTCACAGGCTTCCTCCAGACAGCACACACCTTCAGCTAGCCTGGATGCTCTTCTCCCCGCATCCGCAGAAGCTGCTTGCGCTTCCACAGTTGGGGTGAGCTGTCAGTAAAGGTACTGGCCCCACGTGTGGGTCCAAGTCTCATCCCTGGACTCTTGACAATGACATGTGCAGGTCTACAAGCTTCTTCTCAATTTTGGTTTTTAAAGATGATGCAAAAAGATGACCAAAACAAGGCTGGACTGTCTTCTAAAACTTAATTTCTACCCGGAAATAAGAAATAGATCAAATTTCTCTAAAAGATCACTAACAAAAACACTTCAGAGAGGTATGAATATCTAAAATACACCAGGAAAAATGCAGTGCAGAAATTATTTATTTCATGCCAGCTTAACTCTTTGACTAGATATTTTAACACACATTTCAAAAATATATCCAGTACAATAATTTAGAACACTACAGAGAAAAATTTGTAACTCAGTGAATTTCAAAACAAGGTATTATGCATACATACTTGTATCATAAGGCAAAAGAAGATAGTCTATCCATAAGCAGCACTCCTACAGCCTATCTTGATATTACACTGGACAATGAAGATCTTCTATTACTAAACCTATACTTAGAAATTAATTCCCTTATCTTCCAGTACCTCTATAGAAATAGAAGGTATTTCTATAGAAATTAATAAATTCCTACAGTGATAGCTAAGCTATCACTCTGGAACTATTATAATTCACAGGAATATGTCAAATATAACATTAACCTGAAGAAACAACTGAAGTTGCATATTATTATTGCCTGCCAATTACAACTAAAACACAGGCACACACAAAAGCATGCTGAAGAATACATACATTCCAGTGCACTTTAATAGAAACCAAGAACAAACCTGACTGGGCTCACCATATGAATGAAACAAGACACCAAATACAATGCAATGTGAACAATGACAGCAATTAATGCATTAGAAAGGGATCTATTTCAAAGTGCTTTTTTTGCTAGGAATGCCGAGTTTCTGTTAACGTAATCAAATGGTGTAGGAGTGTCTCAGCTTCAGGCTAGACTACTTCATTAGAGGCACAGCTAGTATTAGAGAAGCAGTACGTGTTCCTGCAGAGCCCATTAGGGAAAAGGAATGTAAGAGTTTCAGAAAGTGTACAAGGTTCACAAGTTAAGTTGCTCTGAAAAAACGAACCATTTTCTGAATTTTAAAGAAAAATTAAAAGCTAGGAGACTATATATATCTACACACCCTAAGTAGTGTTTTTGTTAATAATTAATATGCTTACATTTGTCTCTAATGGATATATCTGATTTCTTTAAGAAGCCTTTTCATAAAAAGCTTTCCTTCATAAAGTAATCTCTTATTTAGTATTGTAAAAGCCTCTCAGATTGCAAGTAATTACAGCAATAATTAAAATTGGAACAAAATACTGTATTTTTCACATAACATTTAGAGTATTTCAAGATAAATTTAATAAAATACAAATTACCATAAGTACAGAAAATCAGAGCAATCACTTTTTTAATACTTTCTATGTAAAAATCATTGTCATGGTTATGTTTCAAAATAGTAAGAATAAATTTTGAAAAGATCGCAGCTTTCCACCATCCCCATTAACACTGTTAATGACTATTTTACAAGTGCTTGTTTGCAAGATAAAGGCAAATTAAGTCTCATGATTTTCAGTAGTGTGAGTTACAGTAGTATGATGTTTGCTTCTTAACGTGTTGTTGTACCTAAATAAAAAAATACATCATAGTTTGCCCAAAGTGTCACTGTTAGCACAGACCAGAAGTTGCATATCTTTTACTTTCCCTCATAAAAATACTCTCACTTCACTGCCAAGAGATGCACCTTTCTTAAGCAGAGTGCAGAGGACTCACTCACAATATAAGTATCAGAATATGTATATTTTTAAATGCCTGAAAAAACAGACCTACAGATTTAGTAGGAGTAGTAAGTTTGACCAGACCTTTTGCTATCCATACTTTTTAAGAAATCTAACACTGACACACTGTTAAAGTAGCTACTGTTTTCACTCCCACTTTTCGAAGTTCATTACAACTTGCATGGATTCTTTTCACTGGTTTGAACCTCTGACATGAAGATATTCAAACATTTCTACTTAACTGGGGTGGGTTTTTTTGCGTTTTGGGGGATTTTTTTGGTGTTCACAGATGAAGAGGAAATTGTGGAAATTATGATGAAATGGAAGTATACCTTAACTGCTCAGTAATTCAGAAAGCGATATAAAAACGAAATACATTAATTGTCATTCTTTAGCTGCAAATAAATATGACTAAATAGTGACAGAATAAATACACCAACATTCAGTTCCCAAAAGCACAATTTGCAAGACAGTTATATTATATATCACCTAATATGGAGCATCAAATATGATGCAAGAACACCATTAGCCTATGGTACAGTCACTGCTTAAACATACCAAAGCTAGTTTTAACTTTTTTTACTGTAGTACTGTTAGGACTAGAGCAATAGTAGCAAAGAACTCATCAAGAGTTGCCGCAATCTGGCTGGGAATCATCACGGAATCATAAAATGGTTTGGGTTGGAAGGGACTTTTAAAGATCACCTAGTCCAACACCCTGCAATCAGCAGGGACATCTTCAACTAGATCAGGTTGCTTAGAGCCCAATCCAATCTGACCTTGAACGTTTCCAGTTCGGAGTGGGGTAAATCCTTAGGTACATAGCCCTCACACAAGTTCAGCATTACTTGTACTAGCAGTAACCAAACTAATTTAAAACTAGCTCAAGCACACAGTAAATGCTGTGCAGGCATATCCCTTATTTCCGCTATGTGCTTTTATAGCTGTCCTCCCTATTTCTTTGTTGAAAGTATTCCAGATTTAGTCAGATGAACTTGTAACTGGTGTTCAAAACACACTTTAAATTACTTGTCCTACAAATTGCACATAAATAGGGCAAGAGTATCTGCTGGTCAGCAATGAACACTATGGATGAAATCTGACTTCACTTATCAACTTCTTACTTCAAACACCCAGCGTTCAGTGAGCATGAGACACCAGGGATCTCCAAGTACAATCCAGAGGAGAATTCTTGAGATCTTCAGAGCTCAAAAAGCAACCATTGGTTACTCCACTACTCCACTGCAACATTAAAAAAAAGGTCAGTGGATTCCCACCTCACTGAGCTCAGAATTTCTATATTGGCAACTGATAGCCCACTGCCATTTATTTATTTAGCCAAGTCCTCAAATTATTCTATCTCAATGAAAACTGCGCAGAGAGCTTACACCAGGGACTAGTTACTTTGGTATATAAAATCCTGAAAGTCCTATTTGCAGCCACTCCACTAATTTTCTGAGAGGAGAAAAAACAGGCCCCGACAAGGTTCCAACTCTGAAGCCAGCAAGGGCTAGGTAAGGGTACTTCACATGCATTCAGAAAAACAAACATTCCTTCTACGACTTTTCTATTAGCACTGAATTTAGATCCCTTTGTAGTGACATTTCAAGAGTTAAATAAAGAAATTGAACCTTATTTCATCCGAAACTTTTTACAAATTAAATGAGATACAAATTTTAAAAATAGAAGTATCAAGTCTAAGAACATTCATGTGGATGCATATGCAAGAACACATACAACCCCTTTCATGTAAGGCTGAATTCAGGATAGCATTTCTAAGTAGATTTAAAATGAATAGGTGCCAACATAAAGTTGCTAAAGAACAACCCCAACAAAAAGAGTCTCATTTTCTCGAATTCCAGTCCCTGAAACAGCCGTAAAATTCTGGTCAAGCTTTTACAAAATATAAAATACCCAAATTAAAAAAAGTGTCCTCTCACAGGTAACCTGGACACTGCGTAAGCCTGAATACATGAGGGCATGGCTGTTGATCAGTGTATTCACCTAAGAACAGAACTGACAATTATCTTATGTCTGCCGATTTATTAATATTATTATTTCTATACAAATAGAGTATTTTTTCTCCTTCATAGCAACAATTCAGTGTTTTCAAACAGGCTGATTAATATATTACAAATACCACTACTGTTAGAACACATGATGTACTAAATCATAGGAGGTAGTTAGATCCCCATTAACAATTACTTCAGAAAACAAAGACTATTTTTAAAAATTACTAAAACACCTCATTCATGAAAATTTACTTTTCAGAAGAACTCATTCCTAGCTGTGTTAAGGGATGTCTGTTTTTTAAGCACAATAAAGAATTTATGATAGAAACATGTTCTCTGTCAGTTTTCAATGTAACTTTGCAATAAGCACATAAGAAACCTCCCAAGTGGTAAAGATTTAAGACAAACTGCAATAAAGCAACAATTTAAATTAACCAAATTTCCAAAGATATCATGAATTTGACCACATCTTTTACCTTATGATTACATTTGAAAATTCATTCCACTAACTACAGTTTAAAAATATATCTACACCAATGAAATTAATGTGAAGCTTTTTTACACTGTTAATAATTGGCATTTTTGAATGGCATTCAAATGAATAAGCATTATTCTTCTTGCAACGACTTACTGCAAAATACAGGCACCTTAAAAACAGATACATAATGCAACCAGGGCATCTGGGACATTAAAAGTGTTTACCATTACCTAGTCATGCTATGTATTTCCCTTCTTTTAATGAAATACTTTGCAATTTGAAGCCGTGCTTGAGGTGTGTGCAAATTATAATGTTTCAGCATTTAACTCAATTTTCACATTATATTCTTTTGCAGTTACAAAAACACTAGTGTGCCAAGATTTTCAACAGTTACAACTGTAAAAATCTTAAGCAGATGTCTTATCTTCGATAATGTATTCTTGCTATTGCACATATGCTCATATGACAGTGAAACTCTGATTCATATTCAGTTTCAACTATTTACACATGCTAAGATCATTTATCTGCATACAATGAAAAAGAAATGGCCTTTCTTGACCAATTGCTTGCTTTCTTGCTCCAAAATTTATGCCAAAAATTCACAGAATCATAGAATACCAAGTTGGAAGGGACCCCAAGAATCATCTGGTCCAACCTTTGTTGACAAAAGCACAGAATCACAGAATGGTTAGGTTTGGAAGGGACCTCTGGAGATCATCTAGTCCAACTCTCTGCTAAAGCAGATTCACCTAGAGCAGGTTGCACAGAATTGAATGCAGGGTTGTTTTGAATGTCTCCAGAGAAAGAGACTCCACACCCTCTCAGGGCAGCCTGTTCCAAGGCTCTGTCACCCTCAAAGAAAAGAAGTTCCTCCTCAGATTCAGATGGAACTTCCTGTGATGCAGTTTGTGCCCATTGCCCCTTGTCCTGTTGCTGGGCACCACTGAGAAGAGCCTGGCCCCCTCCTCTTGACACTCATCCTCAAGATATTGTATGCCTTGCTAAGATCCCCTCTCAGTCTTCTCTTCTCCAGGCTACACAGGCTCAGCGCTCTCAGCCTTTCCTCATAAGGGAGATGCTCCAGTCCTCTAATCGTCTTCATAGCCCTCCACTGGACCCTTTCCAGTAGTTCCCCGTTTCTCTTGAACTGGGGACCTCAATGTTAAAAACATCCTGTGTTGTAGAATCAACCACTTCAGTGGGGAGATTATTCCAATGGCTGATTGTTCTCACTGTGAAAAATTTTCCTCTTATGTCCAATCAGAATCTCCCAGGAGCAACCTGTACCCATTACCCGTTGTCTTTTCCATGTGACGTGACTCCTTGTAAAAAGGGAGTCTCCATCTTCTTTTTAGCCACCCTTAAACACTGGAACATGTATTTTATGATTTAATGGAAAACAGCCTGCCATTCAATCTTTCTGCTTATACAGGGTCTGATTCAAAGACCACTGAAACCAAAAGAAGCCTTTATTTAATTCAGTAGGTTTTGGACTAGGCATAAAGTTCAAATAGAAAAAATATAGAAAGTGTTTACTACAGTAATTGATATAACTGCACTTTGGATGCATTAAGATGCTCTCACAGCATTTGTAAAATACAAAAAAATTCCATCCAAAATATCCCCTTCCTAAAACTCACATTACAGTTCAAGTTGAGCCCTAGGTGTATTGATGAAGTTTATCTTCTACTAACTTAAGTAATAGTCTTCTCCTTTTGGTCATAACAAAAAAGCCCACACTGACGCACAACAATATCTACAACAGAAGAAGCACATTCTTGTCGTAAGTAGTGAAAGTTACCATACAGGTGCATTTCCAAAACAGTTGCTCCTTCATATTCTTTTTTTAAACAAAAATGGTCTTTTCTGGTTCAGCGATATATCATAAGTACACTATTTACCAAACAATGAATAGGAAATAGATATCCACCAAATCTTCAGCTTTGAGGAATTTAGACATCATCAAATATTTTGCTTCGAGACATTGACAGGTATCTTCCACCAGGCTGGTACCTGCAGAATCAATTTTAAACATGAAAAAGTATCACAGGAAATAAAAAAATGAAGACTTATGAAATCATATAATTCTCACTGCACTTTTACTCCTTAATAAATTACAGATTTTGAAGTTCTACTGAGTTCCTGTTTCCATGAAAATTTGATAGACAGTGATCAAATCTCATGTGACCAAGAAAAACAGTGATACAAATACTGGGAGTCTTAAAGAACTTTGCTTCCTGATACAAAGGAAAAGAGTTGAATGCTTTTGTTGAACAGAATGTTTTTCTCCCCACCTCCCCCCCCTTATTTTGAACAAAACAAAACAAAACCAAATGGGCAAACAACAGCATCCTAAAGTAGTTTGGGTGATTAAAAGAACATCTCATTCAGTATTCCAAAAAGAAATAGTATCAAAGAAAATTAAAAAAATGGCTGCATAATTAGTGGGAACAAAGAAGCTGCACAAATTGTTGGTCAAATGTATTTTAAAAGCATGTTTAAAGGACAAGTAAGTTTCAGTGCAAACACAGTGTACCCCCTCTGTGCAGTACTTAACAAAACCTAAACAGACACAAAGCCAGAACATAGCGTCCCTAGTGCCCTTACTGTACTAAAACGCCTGCAACTATTGCAGGAGCTATAGTTTTGAAAATCAATGTTACTCAAGCTATTTCTAAGTGAACTGAAAGTTCATATGCAATTATTCTTGATTTATTACCTCTGTGAAATGAAATGTAGGTTACTAGAGGAAATCTGAACTAAGCTCTGTGGCTTCAGATTTTCCTTTTAAAGAAAAAAGTTCAGAAAGTTTCACACTGCAAAGTTACATCGGTGCTAGAAGACTTCAGACACTGTACTTGAAAAGTATTTACTCCAAAAGAATTATATATGCATACTGCTATTTTTGTAGACTACTACCCCTTCCACACTGTGAAGTCGTCAATAGCTGACAGAACTGCTAGGCTAGTTACTCTTTAAACTCTTGTGCTTAAAAAGAACCAACTTCTGAAACAAATCAATCTGTAAAACCTGGCAGTGTCACTTAACAGCATTTTTCGCATACTTCTGAACTGTTCCCATTATAGATATAAGTCAACTGAAACAATTTATGATTTTTTATTGGATTTTTTATGATAGTTTCAGATGAAAAATAATGTAAACTGTACCTTTTTGTCAGGGAATTGAAAGTTATTTCTATTAAAAGCTTCACCTCATAACTACTTAGATAAAAAAAGCACCCATTAAATGCATTACTTGTTTCTTCAATATAAGCAGAGCTTAGCAGTCACATAAGATACTCTATTTCACAACTAAGTAAATCTGGAGTTGCAGTCACACAGAATTACAGATTTCTCTATCATGGACAGAGCTACACTGTGCAGGACTGGGACTTTTTGTTCAATTAATTCAGTTTTTAACTTACTCCAGTAGTTCCAAGATTTGATTCCAGGTGTATTCCTGCAACTACTGGTCCTGTAATACTCTGTTTTCTCTGTTGCAGCCCTTTATGATGGTTTTTATACAGGGAAATCAACTAAGATTTCTAAAGTAGGTAATTCTCCAGTGTTCTGGGTTTATACGTAGTATTTTTCAGATTACACCGACATATGAATTTATATTCAACTCAAATCTTACCCAAACATTTCTAAAAAAACTGAAAACCCTTCAGGTTTCAACTGGTTTTAAAACAGAAAAGGAGAAGGAAGAAAGGAAAAGAGTTATGTGACACGATACATTTTTTTTAAAAAGTCTATTAATATAAAACCATCTGATACAGCTGTTGTAAGCCAGAAGACAGTATCATTTAATTGCAAATAACACAGAAGACTCCTCACCTTCCCGAGTCCGATTCAAGAGGGTCATCATTAATTGACTCAGCATTAAAATCCAAAGGCTCTGCATCCTGGAGGAGTTCTATTCTATCCCTTTCAGTCTTACCATTTGATCGGGTATACTTTGATAGTGCTGAATAGGTAAAAGGAAGGAAAGACATTGATTTGGTCTATGAATGCCTTGGAGTGTGTAAAGACATCAAACTTAAAAGACCAGAATCATAACTTGCTACTATCTCATCCAAAATAGAAGTGCAAGGATTTAGAGGAGATTCAATATTAAACCAAATCTGGCTACATGCTTGGATATGTAGTATTCCATTTTTGTATCTCCACTGCAATGCAACTAAAATTTTTCTTTTGCCCCTCAAATAGGATGAGGTCTAATTTGCAAAGAATAACAAAAAACCCCAAAACAAACAACAACAAAAAATAATTTATATGCAAACTTTACTACTAAATCTACCAATCATCCATTCATCTTCCCAACTTCCCACTTTAACTAAAGCTAGCTGGAGGTTTTTTGGTTTTGTTTTGTGTTTTTGTTGGTTTGTTTTTTTTTAAAGAGGCAATGCCATGACTTAATGCAATACAGTTGTTTTGCAGTTCACTCTGCAACCTTCAGTAGGCCAGACCTACAGCTTGTTTTGGTGCTGGAATGCTACACGTTCTTATGGTTAATGTTAAAATATAATTTCATACAATTTCAGTTATTCTACCAGTTATTCAATTCTGAAAAATTGGGTTTCTGAGTTTGTGATATGTTATTTGCTTTACATTTGTTGGTTGTCTATCCAGTTATTCCATTATTTCAGTCTGAGGGAGTTCATTTGCAATTAGAAGAGGTATATTTTAAGATTTTAAACTCTCAACTTCAAGACACAACCTATATAACATCTCTTTCCTGACAACTGCTACTCTAATTGCAGTAATTACATGTCCCATAAGAAGACCAAGTAATTGAGACTAGTCAGAATCTCCAACCTCAACTAGCTGAAGTGCTGAAGATGGGAAAAAACACAGCACTCTTTTCAGGTGTCTTTAATGGGCAAGGTGGCACTGTGCCACAGAAGGGCACATCATCTAAGACAAAAAGGAGCACTTTTGAAGCTACTCACATAGCAAGTATTGTGGAGACAAGATATTAAAAAAACAAAACAAAACCAACTCCCCTCAAAACCCACAAAGCTTACGTCTATTGGTATTGGTCTCTGAGAAGCTGGATTCTTTTTGGTCTGTGTGCACAACTCTGTTTCTAGTGGAATCGTCTCTATTTCCATACCGCTCCTTCCATTCCTGGAAAAATTACAAAAAAAAAAAAAACATAAGCTGTGAAGAAAATGCATATGTCGAATGAACAAATATTTCAGAACCACAATTTAGAGCTCATTGGTCAGTAGCATCAGACTATGAAAGCAATACTTTGAAAATGTTCCTGTTCAGTATCTTGACACAGGAAGAACTTTTGTTTTGTTTTAAAATCAAGATTTTAAATCCCTTTTTTTTTTAATCAAAATTTAAAATCCCTTCACTAAACCACTAACTCTGTTCTTTAGAAAAAAGACTGGCAGAAAACCAACTATATATTAAATCTGCACTCAAAGCGACTGCTCCAAGGTGAGAACGCTGCTTTTCTTGATTTCTACTTCCACCTAGCGGTAGAATGGAAAAATAACCAGATGCAGAGAGCACCAAAAAGCACTTGGACATTCCATGTTTACTAAACTTGTTCTGTTGTCTTTCAATTCCATCATGTTTTAGTACGTTAACATTTTCTAACTTCACATCTCAACATAAACTTTTCCCTATTGCTCCAATAACTTTAATATGCTTCAGATTCATATCTACACCTCAGATTACGGACTGGTAGGAACTGGTATGCTCAAAGTTACTGTGCTAATTTATGCCATATGTTACAAGTTTAAGCTGTAGAAGGATCAAACCTTTAGTCATGATCCAGTAAAATGTAACACTGAAAAGCCCCAAGAGTGTCAAGAACAAATGCGCAAACTGCAAGAATAGGTAACATCTCAAATAGTTGTTGAACTGCTGTTGAACTGAAATTGCTGCTTAATGTCAGATCATTTCAGTGTACACTAAATGCAACATGCATTTGCTACTATTTTGTTTCACAAAACACTCGAAATAAAATGTTCTAAAATTCTGAGATAAGGGGTAGAGAGTTACAAGAAAGGTCTATGCAGTAGTGGCTGTCATGTGAAATTACACTATCCCCGAGCTTGAAAAGCAAAGAGGTTTTAGTTCCGGTATTATCTTGCTTTTCTGCAGATACTGGCTTTTGCTTCCTTTAGTCAGCTTGGTTTTTTGCACACAACCTTTTGATTTCTCTCTTTGATTGTGACTTTCTATACTAAATTCCAAATGTTATAAATTAATGAAAAACTAAAGCCATAGTTAACTGAAGCTGCTCAAAATGAATCTGCCTGAATTATTTTTTATTCAGATAACTGCCTTCATAAATCTTTCAATTCAGTATGCACTCAAAGCACAATTTGAATCAAAGATCTCTGTTCCTCAGTGGTAACAGTATTAATTCTGCCTTAAATGTAAATCTCTCGTCTCAAAAAAATAAATGGGTAGGTTTGGGAGAGGCATATACAGTCCCCATTTCAGTGAATATGACACTGCAAATGCAGTTATTACCAGCACAGCAGCATCAACGTAAGAGCCTGATAATAAACCATTTCAGATTATTCTGCACCCTAGAAAGCTGGACCCTTTTTAATACTCATTACACCTACTGGCATACACTATTATCACAGCACACTGAGTAACAAAAGTGTCCAAGTAGTGTGACCACAAGCACCCTCTTATCCTTTAAAATTAGAACAGAAATTATGTTTTTTCCTGTCAGCCAAGACTATTCCACAAGTTTAAACTGATTCCATCAATTAATGGGGACTTACTTTTTTGTTAAATATAGCACACAATTAAATAGCAATGGCAAATCCTATCAGATATTGTAGTATATTAATATTACAATTAGCTACAACAATCTCATACCCTTCTTCTGTTTTCACCTTCTTCCTGCCTTTGTCGTTTCCTTTTCTCTATAGATAAAAAACAATTGTGTGAGCTCCATACAAGAAAAATCATTACCAGTATTTTTTTTTCAACAATGAAAAACTTAAGTTAACTAGTAAAGATACTTATTGAAATAGATGGCTCAAATAAATAAAACCAAAAGATAATGCTGTTTGTCTATCATTATGGAGTTTTCCATTAAAATAAACTCATAATGATGATAGCTTGAGTCAAGGCTGAACATCTAGGTATCAGGTGGCAAAGCAAAAAAAAACCTCTTAGAAATACTTGGAAAAAGCATGACACTAAGAAGAAACTTGAGCATTACTCAACCAAAATCTTGCTGAAGTTCTGTGACGCCCAAAGTATAAGCCAAATAGTGTGTGTCAAAATCTGCTACTGAGCTGCAAGTGTAACATCACAGTATCGAAGAAATAGTAACCTCTTGTTGAAGAGAATGAGAGACATTCCTCTTTCTCCAAATAAGAAACACTACTACTCTAAGTAAATCTAGCTTTTGTTTTTCATAAACTATGAAAGGAGACTTGAAGTGTTCCATAATACAGCATTGTATCCAGAGATTTTTATTTCTAAATATTTACTTAAGAACCCTGACAGCTTTCAACAAATTTTATGAAACATTTTCAATAAAAACATTATAAAAACCCCAAAGTTCTCCAAAACAATAGATAATTGCAGCTCTACAGAACATGCTTTCTGTGATAAAACATAGTTGAAACAGTAAAAAAATCCTAAAGGAAATGACAGAATTTGGCCAGCTCAGTCAACACACCTACACAAAGAAAGATTAAAATGGATACAGACAATTGATGATACAGACAATTTAAGTCCTAACTGTCCTTTATGACAGATTACAAAAAATCTGCTCACGTATTATTAGATTAGTAATGACCTCAAAGGAGCACCACTTCAATGAACTGTAAAATATTTAGAAACATCTAAAATTCAGATACTGGATGAGTAAAACTGATACTTCATTTAAGATGTCAATGAAGTCCAGCGCTGTTTGTACAGCAACTACAAGGCTGTAAGTCTATTGCACTTTGTGCAGTAGACTGCCTCAGTACAGTTGTCAAAACATTGACAAGCTATATGCCTTTTTTTTGTGTGTGCAACATTTCAGACAAGTTTAATGCAACAACATATTATATTCTGTAGGAAGACTAGGATAAAGGATGTAACTTACCTCTTCTGATTAGTTCTTTTCCTTCATCAATCAAATCAGAAGTCATTTCACTATCCCCCATGAACTGCTGGAATCCCAAAAGATTCAAACAACGAGTTCCTAAACTGGTAAAAGCAGGACAAGCAATTCAATCCCTTTGTTAATTTACAATGACTAGTTAAAATATATTACAATGCAAAATGTAGAACAAATTATTTAGAAATGTATGAGCAATTCAAGTTAAAAAATCAATACTAAAGAGAAGACAGATTATTATGCTGAGAAATCAGGAAATTCAGAACAGTGACATGGTCCTAAATCCAACTGGAAGTGCTCGAATAATCCTATTCAAACTGAGCACTAAAACTGTTTATAGTCTGAGAGTAGTGTAAATGACTTAAGACAATTGCTCGAAATGTTCTTAGATACAATAGAATTTATACATATGATATCTCACTGGCTCTTCTTTGCCGGAAGACAATTACTATAAAAATTCTGCCTATTATTATTTCTGTGGTTTTGAAACAGTAAACACAAGAAAGCCACCTTCATCTCAGGTTTCACTCAGGAGAAATGTCTGGCATCCTCTTTAAGCTGTACGGATGCTGGCTGCCATTTCAGATACCCATTAGGCAGCAGTCAGATAATAAACTTGCTCCATCTTTTTTAAGTCCTGGAACTAGATAGCATGGAACCACTTTCACCTTTTCAACGTCATACCAGGCAACACAAAAC
This sequence comes from Falco rusticolus, assembly GCF_015220075.1. NCBI lineage: Eukaryota > Metazoa > Chordata > Aves > Falconiformes > Falconidae > Falco > Falco rusticolus. The sequence continues at coordinate 71,376,584 of NC_051210.1, read as the reverse complement.
TGCTGGTTTTGTTATTGTTTTCCTCTCTCCAAAGTACAGCATCACTATCATGTTCAAAGTTGGCTTCATTGTATATTGATGCTGAGATGTTTTATTCCTATACTAATCTGAACTTTAAGACTTCTGGATCAAACAAGGGAGACAGCTTCCCTTGATAGATTTTAATTAAACATCCAGTTTTGCATCTATCTGATTTATTAGAGGGCATTAAAGTTAATGTAAAAGAACTTCCTCTCCTTGAGTTTCTTTTCTTCCTTTTCAGTACGGCATTAAAGACTCAGGATCATCATGGATGAGAATTCACACCAACTATTTTCTTGTCATTGCCTTTCCTGTTCAGTGGTGGGGTTCTTTTGTCCCCACCACGAGTTTTGTCACCCAAGCTAAAGGTAAGCAGGGAAAACCTAGGCCTGGATCCTTGTTGCCTCACTATCTATGGATGTACGCAGAGTATTAATGGACATTCGAGGCATTTAACTAATTCTACATGACTCAAAACACATACATTGCTTCTGATTGAATGGTGATGCAAAATTGACGAAGTGCACATAACATAAATGTAGCCAAGCAAGGTCAGACCAAAATATCTCTTACAGTGGTCAAAAGCAGATTTTTTGAAATGTAAGGATAAAGCACGCACGTTAACAGTATTTTCTGCAGTTACCCTTCCAGCCTTCAACAAATTGTGGCTTAGGGAAACAAGATTAACACACTATACTTCTGAACTGAAGTCTGGTGATGGATCAGAAATTTGTTATGAGTCTGTCAGAAAGTTCACTACCTGAAGTTTCTACTAATGCTTCTTAGTTTATTAGAAAACCTTGCTGAAAACATAGCTTCCTCACAGTAATTTTTATCTCAAAAGCAGAATCTAAATATTCATGGCCTCCAAAGTTTGAACAGATCAGACCTCAAAATCTAGGAATGAAGTTTAATAGGGAAAAACAACCTCACAATTCAGTTATGTGTTCATACAATTGGTAACCTTTAAATGTACACATTTCACATATATAAATAGCAATTTATTGCTTTATTTTTTGCAGTTATTAATATGTCACAACTCAACTGCTGGAAAAGGAGAAGTGAACCTCTTCCTGATTGCTGAAACTAGTACTATTAATGTAAAGAAATGTGGAGGTTCTATCTGGTAAATACTTACCTAAAGTATGTGGCAATACAGAGAATGACAACAAGCATTGGGTAATATATATAGAATCCATCTGCAATGAAGGACAGGACTCTCATGGATCCCATTATCTGAAAGAAAAAAATCCACATGGAGAAACTAATCAGCTATATTCTACATATATCCATAAAGGTTATGTCATTTCACCATTTTCAGTCCACAACACACAAACACACAATCCTTTACAGTTACTGAAACACAGGTAAATATTATCATCCAGATCTAATTCAGACAGTTGACCCAGAATAACCAGATACAGAGGCTGCCTCTAACAGTGTATCAGCTCATAGGTTTCTAAGATGCTAGATGTTGCTGTCTCACCTAATCCAGAGCCAGTTCAAATCTGGTGGATCTTTTCATCTGCTGTGAAAGGAGTCTCTGGACAATACTAAGAATCTACTTGCTAGCAACAAACATGTAAGATGTAACTTGCTATCCTACAGAAACTGGTTTTTCAGTAAAACCAAACTCACTAGTTTTCAGTGGCAAGTTAGATTTGCTCCCAAACTATAAAGATGTTCCATATGCTAAAGCCAGTGGAAACCAAAGCTATTAGGAAGTGAAGAACAACCTGAACTTTTGAGGATAATACTTTACTTTCTTCGGATAAAGAGACCAAAACAGAAAAAATAGAGCTATTGATGCCTCCTGGCAAACATTAACAAACTCCTGGTCTGTAAATAAATAAGTATTTCTACTTTGTTTAATACTAGCGAAAAGATTTGAGTATCTAAATCTTTCTGTAAGAAGCGTTTAAAAATATTTTGCCTATTGTCCAAACAATGTAGAAGGCTCAAACCCACATTTCCTGTACTTACAGATGTATAAGCAGTTGGCTGAGTGTTTTTGTGAGATATTGTTGCATCCATATGGGTCAAGCCCAAAAAGTTCAAGCATAGTGGTGGAGTAAGACGGCAAAATAACCTGCACAAATGCGAGAGGCAACAGCATTTCAATTTCTTGCACTAAGAACTCATACGGATGTACCACAGGAATAATGATGTACAAGCTCAGTAGATTTATACTAATACATTTATAAAAGAAATAATATAAATGAAAGTTTCATGGACATTTTCAATTGAATATTTGACACAAAATCTGCAAAATATATGCCATATACTCACATGCCACTGAAAAGGAGACTGTACGCATCTGTCTGATGATGTGAAGCTAAGTAGTAATAGTTAAATACACGAATTCTGAAGACAGTAGAGTAAACACAGATACTTAGGAAAAAGATGGTAAGAAAACAGGCCATCTGGGGGAAAAAAGAAGTTGTTTAAATGTGGAACTCTGCTAAAGGTTTAATGCATTCAGCACAATCTGTGCATGCAACAAGTTGACTGTAGTCTGACTTTTCATTTTGAGATGGCCCAGTAACACCAGCTCTGAGAAGAGTTTCAGGTTTTTTGACTAATTTGAGAATGATATTTGTAACATTCTGCACTTCATGTAAGTTAACACAATCAACTCTAGGAACATTTACTCCTTGTAAGTAAATGAAATTGCTGTAATTGCCTTGATAATTACTATGACTAATTCAACATTTCTTCCCACACAAAATGATCAAAACAAGTGTTTTCAATTCAACCTATTTTGTTAGTATACAGGAATTTTTCAGGTCAGTTCCTTTACTGATAGATTTGTGCACACATATGCTATAGCCACGCCTGTGACTGGATTTTTGGTCAGCAACAAATTCCTGTTTAGGAAAGAGAGGTCACACACATGGCTGATTAGACACAACCTAATTAAACACCCAAACTCCGGTTTCACAACATTACTTTCACACATGATATTCGGCCAAC